>NW_022631046.1:7431712-7479164 GCF_010015895.1 Lontra canadensis | reverse complement strand
GAAAAGAAAAGAAAAGAAAAGAAAAGAAAAGAAAAGAAAAGAAAAGATGGTTAATATGGAATGTCAACTTTCTGACCCACATTCAGGCATCTCTTCTTAGGTAGAAGAGACATGGAAAGAAAATTGCCAGACTGCAGTATGCTTGGCTTTGCCTACTCACTGCCTTTTTATAAGTTGATTAGTGTTCATTATTTAAAAACCAAGAGTTTTAAGGAGGTAATTCTAACTATTTCATTTCTTTTGAAAGCTCAGCTACTTAGGCAATAATGGCCTATGTCTCTTCATGGCAGGCAGCTGGGGCTGGGTAGCAGAAGACAGCTTTAGAGCAAACCTATACTTCCCAGTTGGCCCATAAGCCTCGGCCACTGGTGTTCTTGCCTGGTGCCTACAGATAGAGTTGTAGATGCCTCCTATTGTCCAAGTTTGGAGAAATCTTTCAAACCTTAGCCCTGTGCATTTTCAAAGGCGGGCTACTCCAACTTACCCCAAAGAAACTTCTTTGATCTGAACGGCTCAAACAATCCCTTAACCTCCAGATTGTTTAAAAGGTTATTTGATTTCTCTCTTCTATTCTCTGCCAGCCCATTCTCCCCCCAGAGAGTTTGTTCTGTTCTTTTGCTTTAAAAAGGAAACCAAAGTGTGACTACACATCTATTCTCCAAAGACCATAGCTCTTCGAGGCTGAGAGCCAGATGCCTGATTTGTTTTCCATCCAGAGCTGTACATACAGAAAAAGTCACCGACACAAGGCCATTCTGCCTTTGACCTTCCTAGGGCTGAATGCACAGCTAGTCAACACTGGAGCTGAAAATAGAACCCAGGACTTTCAAATCATTGTTCTGCTCGCTGGGCCGTGCTTCCTCCCATAAGAACTTGGTTAAACAACGTCCTGTTTTGCAAAAGCAGAAATCATAATACACTATGAGAAACTATACACGGAAGAAACACAGGCCTCAACTCTCGGAAAAGTCAGCATGGTAGGATAAAAGGGGTGCGAATTCATTTCTAGCACTGCAGCTTATAGATTGGGTACACTCAAGAAATGTGTGTTGACTCATCGACTTTGTAATGTGTGGCATTTTGAACAGGGAGTTCTCACTGAGTGCCAAGAATGTATTTGCTTGACAACCCACGGAAAGGGAATTGAGGACACTAGAAAGGTTATCATGGAAATGACTGAACGGGTCTATAAAAATGGTCAGGGACCTGGAGTCTGGGTGTGAATTTTCAGCATAGAGTAGCAAGTGTCATAGGGAGGAAACTGAGGTCTGGTAACACTGTGATTCTTAGCCTGGTGTATATGTGTGGGCCGTGGAGAGCACAGAAAGCAGACCTGAACAGTAGGAGGGTTGGGAGTAGCTGACACTTTCCCAAGCTCCCAGGAAGAGTGCAGAACTCTCTCTCCTGCCACCACTGTGCAGAGGACCCACCTGTCTTAGGGTCATCACACTGCATTGGTTTTCAGTGAGCTCTCCGAGGGCAGGACCTGCTCCTAGCACACAGCCTGTCCCAGGAGGCAGCAAAGCCAGACCTAGAACCAGACTTTCTGAGTTTGAGTCCTGGCTCTACAATGCCTCAGCTGCGAGACTTTGGACAAGTGACTTTCCTCTCTGTTTCTCAATGTTCTCATTTGTAGGACAGAGATAGTAATAATAGCTCTTACCTCAAACTCATTATGAAAATTAAGTGAGTTACCACTTGTGAAGTTGTTAGAATGATACTTGGTATATAATATGCACTCATGAAGTGTTAGTTATTAGAGACCAACTGTACGTCATCTATGAATGGTTATTCTAGCTAACAATACAGGATAGTTAGAATATACCTGGTGACTTAAGCACTTTGCACGGATTACCCCACGCAGTTTTAAAAACAGGACCATGGCACAGCTACTCTTGTTGCTCTATATTATAGATGAGGCACTGAGGCACAGAAGGGTTGAAAAACTTACTCAAGGCCACATAGCTGGTGAGTGACAGAGGAAAGATTTGAAACTATATGGTCTGATACCACATCTTTCACCAGCATTCTGGCAATAAAGTACAGATTTCCTGGGAGCCACACTGAGGTAAAAGCTGCTTTATGATGTTCCTACAAGGCTCAAATATATTCATTTATTGACACTTTGAAGGTAGGAAAAAAGTACACATATGAGATGATGGTGATGAGTAATAAACACATGAGAAATCCAGCTCTTATTAGGCTCATTTAGCATATCAAAAGGTGTTAAAAATAATAATTAGCCCTAGGAACTAAAGAACAAGTAAAACCAGTCATTTTGACACACCAAATGCAATTTGATATGCAAGTGTCATGCTCTCAGGATAACAGCCATTGAATAAATTAACAAAAGTGCTTGTAGGGAACTGGAGCGCCGTGATCTTTTGCTTGTTTCTTCACTAAAACGTACTTAGTTATGTTATCTTTTACTTACTTACATTCTTTATCTCTGAATAGTATCCTCAGCTCTAAACATGAAGAGAAATGATGAGATTATTTTTCTCTTCTCCAAATGACTTGAAACATTCTGGTGTTATGGAAAGCAAACCAAACGTGAGGTTGAGAGATAAGGTTTCTGGCTCTGACTTCATTATCAAGTAACTCCCTCTAGAACCTGAAGCAAATCTCCCAGGCTTCCTGGGCTTCCAATTTCTCTAAAAATTTCTCTAAAAGCAGATCTTTGGAAGCCATTGATTAAAAAATTTCTATACCTTTAATAATTTTTTGTTTTCTTCCTGGGAATTTTCATTACAGGGCATACCTTTCCCCATCTCCCAAACATCTATTTTGACCTTTCTAGAAGCAGAGTATTTTACAATTAAAACACACATTAATTTAATCTTTTCTATTCCCCTTCCTTTTTTCTTCCTCCTCTTTTTCTTTTTCTTCTTCCTCTTCCTCCTCTCCTTCTTCTTTTCCTCCCTTTCTTCTTCTTTCTTCTCCTCCTCCTTCTTCTCTTCTCCCTCCTCCTCCTCCTTCTTCTTCTTTTTCTTCTTCTCCTTCTCCTCTTCCTCCTCCTCCTTCTTCTTCTTCCCTGAAATACTGTCACTGAACTAACAGTTCATCTTAGATTTCAGGCAAAAAACAAAACCTAAACCAAAAGAACATAACATTCACCACCACAAACAATAGCTAAAGCTATTCCAAAGACTTGGTTGATGTGTGCATGTACTTGTGCGCTGAAAATAGAGAAAGAGCACTCAAAGTATCATTACTGCTTCATTTCTTTAAGTTTCAGGCCCTCTTCCTGGGAATGCATTGTATTTTCTCTCTAGTGGTTATGATCCCTGTGTCCCCCCTACCCTTGATGACAGCACTCTATCAGAGACACAACACTTTTAAATACTAAAATGTCCCAATGCATTTGATTCTGCAATCATATGCATGTATCAGTGACTAATCTGTGTAAAGCCAAGTCATTTCTTTGCAGTCAGTCATCTGAGAATACCAAGGGGCCCTCCTTTACTCCAGGCATATCCAAGTGGGAGAACAGCTGTTCTTTGTTTCAGGAAAGGATGGGGCAAAGGTTAGCTCATGGGTAGAGTTTCCTGTTTGTAATGTCTGAAACCAAGGGAGGTGCCAACAGTTTGGAAGCTTTTATTAAAGAGGAGATAATTCTTGCAGAGGTAAAGTTATGATGAAAATAAAATTCCTTCCCCAGTTGATGTTTCGGTACTACACATGTGCCAAAGACTAATCATACAATTTCCCTGCTACCATCCTTCCAAGGCTCCTCTTTCCTTGCCAGATAAAGTTCAAACCCTTCAGAACTGTCTAATCTCAGAATTATTTGCAGTTCTATGAACTCACCTAGTTCCGTTGTGCTTGGAATGGCTTTCCCACATGTCCACCTGGACAACCCACTTGCTAAGATTTAGTTAGCTCAGGTCTCATTTCCCCATGCAACTTCTGGTAGCTCATCAGTTAGGATAAGAGCCTCTTCCTTGTGGTCTCAAAGCATCCCATGTGTCCCTCTCTATCCAAGGGATTCTCAAACCTGGCTGCACAATGGAATCACCAGAAAACCTATCAAATATGCCAATACTCTGGCCCTGCTTGGAGCTTGGTCACACTGCTCTGGGTTGGGGTCAGGCTTCTCTATTTAGTGTAATCAGAAAGTTCTAATGTGCAGCCAATGGTGTGAACCACTGATTTATCATAAACGTTACGACATATTGTATTAAAAGTTTTGTTGAACCCCCTCCAGATTAAGTTTCTTGAGGAATGGAATTTTTTTTATAGTGGTATGAATAGCCTCTGAAATTAAAAAAAAAAAAACATCAAATACTGGCAGTGTTCCCTAAGTAGTGTACGAGGAATGAATGAGTGAAGAACACATACACATCCCAACTTTCTACCCACCTATGTTGAGAAGCTCACTGATGCTCATGCAATTGTTCAGCATAAGACATGTGGAAAACAGAAGAATCAATGTGGATCCCATGTGTCTGGGGACAAAGGATCTAGTTTAAGAGAAGTTTCTGAGAAAACAAAATAAGGCCTAACAGAAAACCTGGCAAATTTTGAATTAGTTAAGAGGAATGATGAAAAAAATAGAACCATGAAATCTGACCCACGCAGGAACTTTGAGAGAAACTAATGCAAGAGATTTGGGGGCTGGAGATCAGGAGATTGGGAAGAGATTAACTTCTACCTACACAGGATAGAAATACAAGGTACGTGGAGTCTGTCCAGAAGAGACTTAGCTTTCCCTTAAGACTCAGGGTCCAAGGCCTTAGTGAAGGTATCCTAGCAGCCAGAAAGGGAATCAGTAGAGTGGGAGTCAAGCCTGAGCATCACTAGAATATGTTATACTGTAAATGTGGTTCTACAAATCTATATTTTTTGGGTCATAGTATGTGCTAAGTGATTTACATGTTAACCATCTAATGTGCAACCTTAGGCACATGAAGTAGGCTTCATTATCACCAGCTTTACAGATGAGGTGATACAGAGGTGATACAGAGGTTTAGGGCAGTTTGGTAAGAGTCCCAAGCTACCTGTAATATAAATAGTAAATGTCACCTTCTAAATGGCTCGTGAGTATCACTGACCTGATGACACCACCACCCTCCTCACCCCTCATGCAGGAGAGATAGGAGAAAATGGAAGGATGGGCTGGAATTCCAGGTTCTCAAATCTAAGAAGAGGGCTTTCCCTGTCAAGTCCTGCCAGGGGGCTAGAAGACAGCAGGTGAAGGAACCTCTTGTTGATGGTTGTCTCAAGTGTTTTGATTTTAAAAACTCCAACTTGTTTAGGACCAGTATCACTAAGTAGCCTTGAAAGGTGAGCCCACAAAGCTCTCCACTTCTGGATTCCTAGTGACTGTATTTGCTGGAGGCACATGCTCTTTCTCAGAGGAAGGAAGATGGACAAGAACACTTAGAATTCAACAATTCTACTAGATGGAAGAAGGCTTGGTTATAAAGTTTGGACAGTGAACTTACCTGGGTGGCTCTGTCAGTTAAATGTTTGACCCTAGATTTCAGTTCAGGTCATGATTGTGGGGTTGTAAGATCAAACCTCACATTGCACTCAAGCCCTGGGCATGGAGTCTGCTTAAGATTTTCTTCTCAATCCCTCTACCTTCACCCTTCCCCCCTCTAAAAAAAAGAGTTTGGACTGTGTGTGTGTGCTTTTTCTTAAAATGAGTTATCAATGTATTACTTTCATAATATGGGAGTTGGTTATACTCCATATAATATGTCATCAACATTTTAGTTTTGAAATATTTGGTTTGCCATTTTAAGGGAATTCCCTTCCTCTGAGTCTCCCTCTTAACTTTTGACAGTTGGTGTTCAGGCAAGTTTCTCTCTTATTTTAATAAACATTTAGTTTCTAAAACAAGGTCTGAGATTAACTATTAGTCTCCCCAATCAGGTTAGTCTGTCTGTGTTATGGTGTGATGATTGATGCCTGCAGATTTGTGTTCACTAAAATCAACTTCCCTGATCAATCAACTGTGATGAGTAGTCTGTCTGAATTAGTTCCTGTAGTCACAGCCTTCATGCCAAGCACGTTGGAGCTACTGGCCTTTCCCCCAACCCTGTACGCAATTCCTGTCTGTGGAAACTATAATCACTCTGCTGGAAGAGATGCTTGCTCGGCAGTATGCCAGGAGTAAGTGGGGTTGGGACATTTCCTTGACTTATTGGGAAATAACCCAGGTTTAAAACTTAGTTGAATCTTGGTTCACATCCTCATTCTGCCATTTTCAAACACTTCCAAGGCCAAGGAGAGCTCACCAAATGTTGGTTTCTTTCCTCGTCTCCCTTTGTTGAGAAACAGTGCACTCTTCTTTCCAGTGGATCATTTCTGTGATGCAATCATATGTATGTCCAGTCAAACACACCCACACAAGAAAGCACACAATTATGGATTTTACTCTCTGCTGTTCTTGGTTTGTTTTCGAGAAGCCAGGATTTCACAAACAACTCCTGAGCAGTCTGTATTTCATGGCAATCTATTATCTCACCTTTCTGCAGAATGTGGATGTTCTATTACCCCTGGCTTTCTGACATGTGAAAAAAAATATTCCCTCTTGCTCCATCTGGGTGGTCTGATAACAAGTTTAGATGGGTATTTTCTCAATAATAAAAGAGAAGGTGACTGTCACTGGCATTTATAACTGACCTTATTTCAGGATTCAGTTGGGCAACTCTTACCTCACTTGCCAGAGAGAGGCAATGTGTGTCAGTATGAGATCTCTCTAGAGGCAGTCAAAGCAAATGGCAGTGCCTGACGTGGAGCACGTTCACGCACCTTCTCTGGTCTTGGGCTGGTTCCTTTCTGTGAAGGGCAGATGGTGCCCCATGGCATTTCAACTCCATTCCTCCTCTCAGATAGCTGAGTCTACTTCTTGCTGATTTATAAGAAACACACTGACTTGCCCAAAGATAAAGAGACATTAAATGACAAATGTTTAACAAGAGAACTGGTCTTTCTCAACTCTTTCTTTTATGTCTAGGTTATAAAATTATTATAGTGATTACTTTTTCATCACCCACCTAATCCCATAAAACACTTCTCACTATATAAATGCACATGGCCTATTTTCCTGTGGCAGTTACTCATTTTGCCCATGGGAATTGGGACTTTGCTAAAGGCTGGTAAGGGAGGGTGCCAGTTCTTTGCTAGCAGACTTTATTTTTCTCTCTGGGCAAAGGTTTACTGTGGCTGAGACCAACTCAGCATCATTATTGTCTTCCCCTAAGGAAGAATTACCAACCACTGCTTAGGTGCTCCAAACACTGGGGACATATGTAATGAGGCTGGGGGAGAAGCAATGTAACATTTACAAGCAGGAATAAATGAGACATGGTAGATTCTTTTTATTGTGCTTCTCATATATTTCTCAGTGTTAACTACAAGATTCCACATAGTGATCTCATTTCTTCTCTTTTACATTCATGGCCACCCTTCAGAGCAAGTCTTACACTTCTTTTATGACTGATAGCATGGAGGCTCAGAGATGTTAATAAATTTCCCATAGTCATCCAGGTCTCTGGATGACAAAGCCTGTGTTAATTTATTAGCATGGTCTCTGCCAGGAGCAGGTAAAGAGAAAACTGTTCTGGAATGTGGAGAAACCTTAAAATGACCAGCACTGCTGAAGCTACCTTGCCAAAATGGTATATTCTGTAGTTCAAAACTTCAGAAAGGAACCTCATGAACCTGGAAATGACTATGGAAAGATTTGACACTCCTATGTCAAGTGGGTTTTGAATCCTTTTCCCCAGTAGAGTCACAGAAGATGGACATAAATTTGGATGTAATACTTATGGATACTATTTTGATGGATCTCATTATGCTCCTGGGTCTGTGCCAAATACCTCACTTACTTATTTACCTAGACAATGACCCAGGAGATTGTGATTACTCTCCTACATACATATGTGCACTGAGAATTATAGAGAGGTATCACTTACCCAAGTAGCATGACTTGGGAGGACTGGATCTAAGTCTATCTGTATCTAAAGCAAATTGCTGCTATTGACTACTCAGTAGGGCCTCTGCACAACAGGGAAGAATGAGACTCAAGGAACCCTGTTCTTGCTCCTTCTGCTGGGTCTGTGCTTCCAACTTCCAAAGAACTTGTGAGAGGGACGCCTGGGTGGCTCAGTGGGTTAAACCTCAGCTTTCAGCTCAGGTCATGATCTCAGGGTCCTGGGATTGGGCCCCACATCAGGCTCTCTGCTCGGCGGGGAGCCTGCTTCCCCCTCTCTCTCTCTGCCTGCCTCTCTGCCTACTTGTGATTTCTGTTTGTTGAGTAAATGAATAAAATCTTTTTTTTAAAAAAAAAAAAAAGAACTTGTGAGAATCACTATTGTGAATACAGAATGTCCACAACTGACAGTAACAATTATAGGGAAGATCAGCACTGTAAGTTCTCACTGTATTTACATTCATTAAAAATAGAAATTAAAGAGGAAGAAGCCAAAGGGGAAAATCCCTGTCCCAAATGAGGTCATTTGAACAATAGAACAATCTTGCTAATTATTTAGAGGGAACAGAACTGATTAGATATCAGAAATAGAACTATAAAGAGGCCCTCTCCAAAAGCTGCCTCCCTTACAGCATTTCCCTGAAAGATCACTTATTGTTTACTTGAATAGTTTTAAAAATAATAAAGGATAATAAGATCTGCCAAGCTAGATTGATCAGAAGATAAAAGATTCCCAACAATGGAATGTTTTCAGTTGATTGTAGCTTAAAGAAGCCAAATCTAGCAGGTCATCATTAAGGCACTGTATGTCAATATTGCCCTTGGATTTCACAATGACATTTAAGCAATATTGACCTAATCCAAGTTTGTTTGTCACAGGATGCTAGACTTTCATATCATGGCTTTCACTCCTTAGATGAGAGTTGATTTTTTTAAAAAAGATTTTATTTATTTATCTGAGAGAGAGAGAGAGAACATGAACAGTGGGAGCAGCAGAGGTAGAGGAAGAAGCAGACTCCCTGCACAGCAGGGAGCCTGATGCGGGGCTGGATCCCTGAGATCATGATCTTGAGCCAAAAGCAGACACTTAACAAATGGAGCCACCTCGACATCCCATTAGCGAGAGTTGATTGTGACAGTAGGTCTCTTCCTGGAAACTAGGTGAGATTAAAATATATTGTGACATGATATCAGTGCATTAGGAGAGACGGGGTCAGAGATAGGAAATGAATCAGGCTTGGTAAACAAGGCTGGCCACTCCTGTTGCAGCTGTGTGGGATAAAGGGCAGCCAGGGCACTCCCTGGAGTCCTGTAGAGCAGACTGGCTTTGAAGCACCTGCCAACCCGTCTCATCGCATCACCAGTACTCACATGATTTTCCCGAAATGGCAAAAACAAGAACTTCTGTGTTTGTACCCAGTTTAGAAATGTCACCGGCCCCAACTTCTAACCCAGACCTAACGTGTATAGATAGGCACTTGGAAAGGTGATGGGAAAACAAATACATTCAGATATATAGAGTACTTACAAATGCATCAGGCATCACATGACACGTGCTATGCAGATGGAGAAGCAGGACAAAGCCACTGAAAAATAAACAGTGATGCAAAATGAGTCACACTAAGTACAAAAAGAGGAAGAGGCCAAAAGCAAACATGTATGAGGCAATGGCTAACGCCACAGGATTGCTCTCAGAGTTGCAGACCAGACACTTGCATCCAGAGAAATGAAAACTTCCTTAAAAGTGGAATGTGCCAGATAGTGGGGTTTTCTGAGATTAATCTAAATCTAACAATGGTTTAGACATAAAAACGTGACGAAACAAAAGAAGGAAGGAAGGAAGGAAGGAAGGAAGGAAGGCAGGAAGGAAGAAAGAAAGATCGATTTCACCCACCTAATCCCACAAAGGTAGCACCATGCGAGGTTTTAGAAGAATTAGTTCAAATATATTTTCTGTCTTCTATTGGCTTTTTAATCCAAGACCCATACAGTATTTTTTTAGAGGAATCAATTATGTAATCAATTGAATAAGTTTATAGGAATCAATCTAGTAGAAGGCAATATTCACTAGCCCTTATACAATAAGAAGAAAATGTAGTTCAGAGACTCCTATTAAGGTGGCCCAGGAGTAGAATAGCAAAATTCAGGTGTCTTGACTCTGTATAGCCTCCCTAATCTTTGTGATGACTCTCAACTTGGCTATTCCTGTGCAAAAGTTATAGGATTTTCAGAGGAAAGATAAATAAATGTTAAATTACCGTAATAACCTAATCCTTGGTTGGCTCCTACCAAGAACAGAACTAAAGAAGACATAAAGAACATGCCCTGTAACTTTCTAAACGGCAACAAGAATTTAGAGCCAGCTCCTTATTTTCGTTTGTAGGTCAGGGCATGAAGATATTGATTGCTGTGCAGCTGGGAATTTCCTGCCTGTCTCCAAAAGAGCACATTCTGCAGCGCTGATATTCCAGGAACAGAGCATTACACCTTGGAGTTTCCCTAAATCTAAAAAGAGAGTATCGCTTTCAAAATTCCGTGTTCTAAATAACTTAGTCTAACATCCCTAAAAAGATGGATCTACTGTATGTGTTAAGAATTTGATATCTTCACTTTCTCTAGGTCCCACCCACCTTTGTCTCCTAATCACAACCTCAAGTGGTGGATGTGATCATCTCCTTTTTTTAAAAATGTGCCATCTCTTTCTCCTGACTGTCCACATGGATCAACTACCTCACACATCTAACATCATTGGCAGAAACCAATTCCATCATTAGAATTTTGGATTGCCTTCCTGCTAATATTAACTGTCCTTAAACTATTTCTCAAGTGGTAGTAATGTGTCTGTAAATTCTGTATCAGAGGGAGAAATCTAGAGGTAGAGTCCACGTCCTATCCCCCTTTAAACCTGGTGGGTTTTTGTGACAACCTTGACAATAGAATGCTGGAAAGAAAATCCTTGGTGACCTCCGAAGCGAGCTAGGAAAAGTCCATGCAGCCTCTGCCAGTGTTCCCTGAGACAGTCACTCTGAGAGTTTTGTCTCCTGTAAGAAGTTCACCTGTCCTGTGTCCACCACTTGGAAAGACCACATAGAGATACCAAATTGAGAAAGTGGTGAAAACTCACACAAGGGGCTTCATTTGTACCTAGATCTCATTTACAGGATAAGATTCTAAACCTTGAACCTAAGCCTAATGAGACATTGGGGAGTCCGGGAAGGAGTAAATTTATGGATATGTTTTGCATGTGGGAGAAATGTAAATAATTTGTGGCCAGTAAGTACACTTGGAATTTTAAACCATGTTTGCAATTATTTTGACGCTCCTTCCAGGCACCTGGGTGGCTCAGTCATTAAGCGTCTGCTTTCCACTCAGGTCAAAATCCCAGAGTCCTGGGATCCAGCCGGCCTCAGGCTCCCTGATGGGCGGGAAGCCTGTTTCTCCTTCTCCCACTCCCCGTGCTTGGTTTCCTCTCTGGCTGTGTCTCTCTCTGTCAAATAAATAAATAAAATCTTAAAAAAAAAAAAAAGATAAATTCTAATTCCTCTTCCCTTGAATATGGACTAGACTTACTAACTCATTTCTAAAAAATAAAATAGAGCTGATGCTACATTAATTTTAAGCCCAGCTCTTAAAAGATAATACAACTTCACCCTGGCTCCCTCTTGGAACACTCATTCTTGCAACCCCCACCGCGGTATGAGAAAGCTCAGGCCAAATGGACAGTCCCAAATGCAAATGAACCAAGGCCCCAGCCATCTGCTATTGTAAATAAATTTGTTTTGGTTTGTTTTTATTTTTTGTTTTTGTTTGGTTTTTGGTCTTCTTTTAAAACAGAGACACACTCATTCATTTGTTTTGCCATGGCTGCTTTTGTCTACACAACAGAGCTAAATAGTTGTGACAGAGACCATATGGCTCATAAAGCATACAATACTACTATCTCATCCTTTATAGAAAACGTTTGGTGACTCCTGACTTAGACCACTGAAGGTCCTTTTCTTAGTGAACTCATAGAATATCATAATTAGGAATTATGACAGACAGGTACAAGCTAAAACCTGTCTCTATTTACATAGGTGTGATCTTGGGAGACTCTCTTAACTTCTCTGAATCTTAAGTGTGACAAAAACTTGAGAGAGTAGTTAAGACCTCTGTCTTAATTGATAAATGATAAATATACTGACACATTAAAAAAAAGACGATTAATATGTGAAAAGTTTTACCAACATTTTAAAATTAGAGCCAAACTGAGGAGATCATATAATTAGAGGCATAGAAAACAAATGATGCCAAATATCTTAACAAAAGTTCATAACAGGGTACATGAGAAGGAAACAGTAGCAGCTGCTGTTAGGTGTGAGACACAAGTGGGATTCCACAGTCAGTGAAAGCTCAGGTTGTGAATTTCCTTCTGTAGGCCAGATTTTTATAAAAAAATCCTACAGGCAGAGATGACTTCACAGGAAACAGTTTTCCAAAACCAATTTCTGATCAATTAGATGCCAAAATTTGAAGAAAGAACTCTTGGTTGCCTCTTGAGCTAAAAGAATAATCATATTTTTCCACACTGTAACTGAATATTTTTCTGTGGGAATACGAATAAATATAGAATCCTAAAGGCAGAGCGATTTGACCTGATTAAAAGTACTATTTTCTCATGTCTACAGACAGTCCAAGAAACTATCCTCAAGTTAGTGCTTTCGTCATTCCACCACAAAGATTTAATATTCTGGGGGGTCGGGATTTTAAAAATTGATCTAAGTAACTGAACTGTCTGTTTCAGTTCCTCAGAGAGGCGAACAGTCCCACTCCTTGGGGAAGCATTTGAATGCATTTTGGAGGATCTACTTCCTTTTGGTATCGTTGCTGGGTGACCTATCCCCAGCGTGAGAGCTGCAGAGTCACAGGTCACCTCAGCTCCCAGATGATGTAGGTCAGCTTTGCAGGTATTGATTGCATATCCGTCTACAGCGGGGTGGGCGGGGGTGGCGTTGGGGTGGTGATGACCGGAAGTGTGGGCGGGGCTCTTCCCCGAGGAAGGAAGTATTTGGGCTTGTCCCAGGTATGAGATGAGGCTGGGGCTTGATGAGGCAGGTTGTATGGGAGTCACCTGAACACCACCTCAAACTGCTGTGTGGATTCTGGTTTTCTTCACTCAAGTCTCTTCTCTTTCCCTGGTTTCACTTGTCACACACATAAAGGGCAGTGAAATGCCAACCTGACACAACTGAAAGGCCTGGAGATATGAAACTCTAAAAGATAATGAACAGACACATGTGGAACTGACTGGAGGCGCTGGATAGAATACTTTTACGTTCCTGCTTAATCTTTTATCTAGAGAAATGTACGATTGAATAGAAACGTCTGCTAGAAAAGAGAAAGAGAGAAAGAAGAAAGAAAGGAAGGGATGGGAAGGAGGGAAGGAGAGAGAGAGAAAAAGGGAAGGGAAGAGATAGGAAAAGGGAAGAATTTTGCCCTAAATCCTTTGGGCACATTTTTAGATTTGTATCATTTCAATGCAGTAGTTCATTAAAGAAATCACAGAACCTAAAGATGGAAATTTCTTGGAGATACTTTGTCCAAATTTGGACTCATGCAGAACTCCTCTGTGTAACTACTAAGATAGACCCATTTATTCACCCAACAATATTTTTTTAGCATAATCTATGCCAGATATTGATCTAGGCAAAGGGCTGAACAAAAGAAACAAACATCTTTGACTTCATGGAATCTGTTTATATTCTAGGACCTGTGCTTGGACATAGCCAGTGATCAAGAACTGTTAGTTTAGATGGGAGTGAGTTGGTTTCTGAGACGTTTATTTATTAACAAATTTTCCTGGAGCAGAGTTTTAAGCATTTTATGAATATTAACTCATATGGTGCTCTTAATAAGCCTATAAGGTAGATATCATCACCATCATCATCCTCCTCCTCATCATCATCATCCCTCTTCTTCAGATAAGCAAGTTAAGGCACAAAGAGTTTGAGGAATGCCCAAGACCACATAGCTGGTAAGCAACAGGGACAGGAATTAAACCCAGTAGTTGGCTTTTGAACCTAGGTTCTTAATTAGTAGGCTGTGCTGCTAAAATTTGGCTACCTTAAATTTTTGTTTTGGTTCTATTTTTTTCCCCTGATATTGGTATCCCTTACCCTAAAATGTTTAGCACATTTCTATCTGACTCTGGGGATCTTCTACTGTGTACTCTAATCCACTGTATACAATCAAAGATGATGTCTGGCTCTTAAATTTCACGGTCGTATAGGATAAGACAGCACCTCCTTAAAAGGTATTGGACCCACTGTTCCTGCCACTCCCACTGCCCATATAAGAAGGTGGAACCTGCACATACTAGACAGTCAGTAAGTGACAAATCTTCCTACTAACTCATAACTTTCTGACTCACTGATACCTGAAAGTTCACAGTTTAGCTTCCTTCTTCTAGTGCAGGCCTATTCTCTAGGAGAGGAAGCCAATCAGGCTTTGTTGGACAAGTTTTCAAAAATTTTCCCTAAAAACAGGTTTTAAGAAATGGGAGAGGACCTCATAGGGCTGAGCAGACAGACATTGTCATCATTAACAATGGCAAAGGGGAGACGAAAGAGAATGAGGAAGTTGGGAACATAGAAAAACTCAGTCCTACGGGGCCATTTGAAGGCTGTCTTCCACAGGAGCCCAAGCAATTATCTAGTACCTTGCTATGACTTGTAGAAATAAAACAACCCTGCTGTTCCAAGGTGGAATGAGAAGTAAGAGGAGTTAGATAAAAGTTCGAATAGGGTCTAAATACTTTTAAAATTTTTCTGAGTCAACTCATAAATTGGTTTAATCCTATGCTTTTGAAAGGAATTTAAAGTATGTCATGTGCCTTCTCCTTTCAAATGAAATAATCTCAAAATAACTTTAATATCAAACCCCAGTGATTTCTGGATTATTGCTCATGACTCCTCATTCTGTCATTAATGAAATTAATCCAGTCAATTTTCTTTACTAGTTTACTGGGTTCATGGTTCTCTGCCAATGAGCCTCAGCCAAGGTGACTTTCTTTCTCTTAATCAGTCCTCCTACCTGCAGTTTTGGTCTACGGAAAGTGTCATACCTCTTGCATCCCTTGTTTTGTTTCTGTCTTTCCAAACAAGAGGCTCTGCCCTACACAGAATTGCTTACCTCTTCTGTTCATGCAAAGTCTCCCTTAAACCTGTCTTCTTTTGCAAAACACCCCGTGGGTGTTCTAAGCACAACTTGCAACTGCTCCCCTATCCGGTGCTCCCCCCACTCAGTCCTGCACACAGAGCCATTACTTAAACTAGTATACCAGTTACCTCAATGAATATTTCCATGCAGAACAGTGGTCATAGCTCTTTTAAAACCAATCCAGTTGTAATAGCCAATGTGTAGGCATCTGGAAAGCAAGAACAATAGCTACTCGACACTAGTATTCCAAAGACTATTTGCCTGAGCTTGTGAAAGAGGGTGTCCTTTAAAAAATTTTCCCACTATAGTAGTACTTAATTGTTTTTTCAAATAAATCTTGGGAGAACCATACACATCTGCAAGAAAGGTTTTTGAAATTAATAAATTTTGGATTTCTTAACATCCCTCCATGAAACATTACTTTTCCTAAGATAAAGAAAAATGGGTAAAAATAATATGGGACATTTGCCACAATCTTGCAAAAAATCTGGCTCCAAATTTGAGTCTTGGGATCAAACACAGATACTGACAACCAGGTGGGTTCTTATTTCATCCAAATGAGTTTGTTTTTCTTTTTCCTGGCTGGATACTTTTAAGTGCCTCCTGGTTATTAGTCAGGGAAGAAGTGTGTCTTAGGCTATTAACTTAAAAAAAAAAGGAGGACGTTTCTTTTGAATTTTCCCCGAATGCTTTGGATGGGCTTCTGTTACATTATTGGTTGAGAATATTCTTACCATGATAATCCACTTTTAGTAGCCTCATTTACATTAGCTATCGCTCTGGAGAGCCATAGTAACGGGCCGCTGAATTACCCTAGAGAAATTACTCTTGAAAGTAATCATTGTGAATGAATTTTCATCACTTGCTCTCATCGTTTCATGCTGTTTTGTCTCTTTCTTTTTTTTGCCCCTGATAAAAGTTAAGCATAAAGAGGCCTTTTGTTATTATCTCATTTTCTTTAGAAAACTTAGTCTTTATCATAGCAGCCCGTTTCTATAGACAACCAAAGGGTATCTCTCTCTCTCTCACACACATGCACACACATATACACACATGCACACACAGAGTTGTTGAAATGCATTTCATTTTCTTGTGGTGAACATTGTTTTGTTTTACCCTAATCTATAGTATCTCATGTAAATTTGGTTTTCATGTGACCTAATTGGTTCAAAGTTTATGTTTTAAGTATAGGGGCTTGGATTTTTAAGTCAGAGAACTGTGTTGAATTTGTTTCAAGTTACTAACACCAAAAACAAATTGAAATTTTAAACTCTTGGGAAAAAAAAAAAGAATAAATAAAGAAGTAGTAGTAATAAAAAATATTTAGCAAATACTTACTCAAGGCCAGGCCTTATTTTAACAGATGCTTAAAGAAGATTTTTGTTGCTGCCATTTGTCAATTTTACGTCCTTTTATTTTCTCTCATGACTTTGGTGCTCTAATTTTTGTTACTTTCTCTATTTTCCAGATGAGGAAACAGAATTTCAAAGGATAGGTAACTTGTCCAAACTCACACAGCTATCAATAGTGGTACCAGAATTATAACCCAGGAGATCTGACTTCTTAATCTTTCTATTTTATTGCATTGTATCATATGGAAACTACTAAAGAATATGAAAGTGAATGGAAAAAAATGATTAAAATTCTATTTAGCTACTATTTTACGTGAGATAATAAAGCAACAGAGAATGACTGACCTAGTTGTTGAACTGTTGAAAAGGTTTCTCCCAAGATAAAATTTTCCATCTATTGAAAATGAAATTAGGTTTCCTCCTGGTGCCTGCAAGTTGGAAGGTTTGGATTTTTTGGTTTGTTTTTGCTTTCCGTTGAAAATATCTAAAGAATGGGCCAACCATGAGATAACCACTGGGGAAAATAGACACCAACAGCTGTTTTGTTTACCAAAAACACTTGTGTTCAGGATCATATTCCCAGCCTGAAGTCAGAGTTTTGTAGATCGAGAAACTGGTAGAAATTTCCACCAGGCTCAATTTTTAAAATGTAAACTTAAAGTGATAAAATGCAATTACAGACTTTATCCTTTTTTGTAATTAAATTTGATTATCAGTCATGTTTCCAGATGTCCATTCTACAGTTAATCCGTCAACAGACGGCTGTTGACACCTCCTATGTGCCCCTCTCTACTGAGCCCCCAAGAACATGGCGGTAAACAGACCAGACACCCAGTTCTCAGAGATTCTTTGCTACAGAGGGAAAAGGACAAGTGAAAAAATAAAAAAGTAAATATGTAATATAACATTAGGAAGTAGTAAATTCAATGTAAAAAAATATATAAAGCTGTATAAAGGGACAGAGATCAGTAATCAGTGAAATCAGTGACATTCAAAGGTCTTCTCTGGGGAGGTCACAGAATCAATATAAAAGAGTTGTGCAACACTTAATATGAGGCACAGAAGAGCCTTTTCTGTATATTTTTAAGGTTTGAATGTGGGTATCACATTTTTAATCATCAGCTCCCCCACATGTTATTCTTTTACACCTCCATTCAGAGGGCGAGTTAATGGTTGCTTTGTGAAAGGTTGAATTTTTTTTAATATATAGTTATTTTATTGTCCACATCTGGAAAAAGAAACACAATTGAACAAATATTTGTGAATTCTTTTTCATTTTACAAATATTGCCAAAATTTCAAGGTACTTTGATGCCACATTTGATATTTTTCCTTTTCCAAGTGTTCATTCGTGATCTGCTGTCTGAGAGGAAACTGGATTTTTCTCTCACTGTTTTTAGGAAGAAGCTGCATTGACACATATCTTGCTGCTCAAGAAAAAATAAAATTAGTGTGACATCAGAATTAATGTTAAAAATATTCTCTGGCCTATATGTATTAACACTCACCTTAAAAACTAGTCATTTGTAAAACTGGGTGACAGGTTGCAAACTTTGTCTTCCACCCAAGCCTGGTTTCTGTAGCTCTCCTGACATCGACTCCTCTCTCCTTGGGGATGGGCACCTGACCCAGGGTAGCCCAGTGAAACCTAATGCCAGGCTCTGGGCTGCACCATGAGGAGAAGAAATACTCAGATAGTGTTAGGAGCCCAGGGCTGCCAACAGTTGTTTTGCCACTTTATTGGGGAGAACCCATCTGAAAAGGAATCCAGTAGAATGGGAAGCATGTTAAAGAGGTAGGGAGGGAGGTGCCAAGTTCTGTAACATTCTTGGATCTAACACTAGTTTTGGATCCAACTCAGGGACCTCTCAGTTCTCTGAGCTCATAATTTCTTGCCATTTGATCTGGGTTTAGGTCACTTGCAGCTAAAAGACTCCTGATGAGATAGTCAGGGAAGACCACAGGGTAGTAGTCAAGAAATCAGAGCAGAATGGAATAGAAAGACCTAGGTAACCAATGGCTTGGCAATCACCCAGCTGTGTATCTTCAGATGACCAGACCAAGAACAAAAATACCTGCCTGATTCTTAGCCTACCATTGGGGCTGCTTGTCCTCTGGCTTTTTATTTTCTGCCTCATCAGTGGCTCTGAGATTGCAGATATCCTTCTAGAGCCCCAGTGTAGCTGCAGAGAAAATCTACAGAGGTATGTACAATCTGGTCTTGGCCAGAGCAAAATAAGAAAAACTAGGATTCTTAGGAGATTCTTGCCATCCCTGTCAGCTATCTGATCCATAAAAAGATTTTAGGACAGGACAGAGTTTCTGCTACTTTATACATGGGATCATCAATAAGGCATTTTAAGCTTTCTGAGCTTATTTTTCTCCTTGATGAAATGGAGGAAAGTTCTACTACTTAATCCTCACAACTATTGTAGTATTTTCCAGATGGGGGACCTTCTGAGAATAAAGGGTGGGTGATTAGGGCTGTTCCAGGCAGATCAGGACCTGTGGGCACCCATTCCTCAGTCGGTGCTCCTGGTTCTTTCCTCACGGGATTTTTCACATGTGCCTTCTGGCTTAGATCATCTTTAGAAAACAAGAACGTTCTAGATAGCTTCTCTCTCTTTTTGTTGTGTATACAGCTGGCTGCTTCACGGAGCTCCCATGAGAAAGGCATTGCTCTTTATTCACCTCGTCTCAAGGTGAGGCAGGAATGATTTGTGGATGACGAGGAGACTCAGCCCCCCTCCCCACTGCCTTGAGTGGGCTTGCACATGAAAACGAGCAGAAGCGAGGGCCTTGGCTCTTTGCACAGTGCTCCGCTGTCTTCCGGTCTTTCAGATGTCTACGTGGGCACACCCAGCCTCATTTTCCCCTGCACCGTGTAAAGTCTGCAGGCTGATAATTTTCACAGATAATATATTTTTCATAGTACGTTTAAAAATTATTTTTCTATATATTTTAATAATACAAATGAACGCAATGTATATATTTTTAAAATCTGAGGTCAACCTCCAAGTCTTTCCACGCGGCTTCTGAAGGACTTGCTAATAACAACTGAAGGGACTTCTGCCATGGGGGTTCAATGTCCTGGGTTTTGCTCAGGTCTGTGCTTAGAGTGAGGTTCCTCTTCCAAATCTCCAGCGGCCCAGGCTCAGACACCTGTCACAGAGCCTCCAAGAAGGGCAAAAATGAAAGCGAGGTCCCAGCTTCATTGTCAGCATTCTGTAGAAGCAGCAGCGGGCAGTGTGTGTGTGCTGGAGAATTCCCAGTGCCCTCTTCTTCTCCTCCACAAATTTATTTTCAGTAAGAATCCTGTCACAACCACAATAGTGATCTCTTTCCTGACGCCAAGTTTAAAAAGAAGAAAAATCATACTTTTAATAATAACATTGAAGCTTAGAAAAATAGTTTACATATTAAATTTTTGTGTTTAAAACATGAAAATATTCCAACTTGCAGTTCCTACGCTGTTTCACTGTTCGATATTTTTGACACAAAAAAAATTCCAAGCCCTCTCACAGAAAGACAGAATTGAAGCAACTTAGTTCAGTTTCTTTGTCTTTATAATTACTGTATTGTTATCGAGGATTTTGAATCTGTGATTTGGAAGTGGGAATGCATGATAATGCACACAAATCTGTGATTTGTGGGTATTATTACACAGACGAGGGTCATGAACTTGCCCCCAGCATGTCCCTGAGTCCATGTGAGTTAGAGACTGATTGTATAACTGAACTTTTTCCACAAGAATTTTCATGTCAGATTCAATGTTTATTAAAAGGTAAATGATGAGGGGCACCTGGGTGGTGCAGTGGGTTAAGGCCTCTGCCTTCTGCTCAGGTTGTGGTCCCAGGGTCCTGGGGTAGAGCCCCGCATTGGGCTCTCTGCTCCGCGGGGAGCCTGCTTCCTCCTCTCTCTCTCTCTCTCTGCCTGCCTCTCTGCCTGCTTGTGATCTCTGTCAGATAAATGAATAAAATCTTAAAAAAAAAAAAAAGGTAAATGATGAAAATGTGCTAATTTGAAGCTTATCCATATATTATGCATCTCAGTAGGAACCACAAAAATTATTTAAAAGTTATACCAAAGAAAGATATTTTTTTCAGGGAGGACTAAAATTACCACCAGTATTGTTTAGAATCATGATGCGAAGTAATCATGATAATAGACTGGATTATTATTGGTTTCAGATTTTCTACAGACAGTGCAGTCCCCTATTGCCCATACCAGAACTTCCCCATGGCTTTGACTTTGAAGCTCTACTGCCAGGAAAAAAAATGAGGGTCAGTGTTTGAAAGTATTTAAATAATTTAAAATTACCCCAATTTTATTCATCAAATGTCATCTAATAAAGAAATGGATATTGGAAATTTTTTTCACAACTTCTGAGGGATCTTGAGAGGACTTGTGATAAAATACTCTTGTTGAGCCTTTGAAAGCCACAGGATAATGACCTGGGGTTCCCTAAATGTTGCCCCATCCCCCACGAGCAACACATTACCTTCCCCCACCTTCATGTGGCCATCACGCAACTCCACATAAACAAATGCTGAATTTTGAGCTAGAGTTGATAGGAATATATAACATAGACTGATTAATGTCCCCTTAGTTCTTGATGTAATTGATAGTGAAGGCTTGTATGTGGTCTGTCTGCTTAATTTTATAGCTACCCAAAGGGTTCCATCAGCATTCAGAAGTTCAGTTTGATCATCCCAGCTCAGCCTGAACTTGAACTTCAGCTACAAGTGCTGAGGACATGGGTTCTTTGGGTCTTGTTTCCACAAAACTAGGAAGTGAGAATGACAGTGACTTTGTTTCTCTGGAGAAATTCTCTCCTCGGTAGTCTTGCTAAAAAGTTGGCCTCCCAAACTGTGAGATTTCAGGGGAAAGACAAAGGACCACCTCTGCGTACAGGACACCAAGCAATGGAATCGTGGCGAGGCGAAGAAAGAGAGACGCAGTCAGGTAGCACCCGTAGTGAGATGGCAGCATAGGAGAAAGGGAAGACGTGTCCCGGATAGACAGAGCAGGAGAGAGACGTGGACTCTGGGTAAGCACCAACAGTCATGACAACAGTAATACTCATTTGGAAACTAGAACCAGTGTGTAAAGTATACAGATAAAGCCAATGAAGCTCGAAGAATGGAAATCATCCCAACAAGAGAAAGTGGAACCACTAGATGTTTCATGTGAAAACTCAGCCAGTGGTGATGGATGAGACAGCTGAACAAATGAGGGGCAGAGGAACAGCCCAGACCTGGACCTTGTGGGCTCCGGACCTGAAGTCCACACCCTGTGTCAGAAGTAATTAGTGACCAAAGGGAACTATCTTTGCTGGAAGCACAGAAGTAGGAATGTACCTGATTTTATATTTAACTACATGTTTCGGATCTTACTATTTCTGTAATCAAAACCATAATGTATTAGGTTCAAACATTCAAAATCGCCAACATGCATTCATTTTTTAACCTATGAAAACTGCCATTTCACATGATTTGAATTAATGGATGCAAAGATATTCTAAAGCACACTTTCGAGGTTTGTTTTCAAGTCATATTGGAGATGAAGGGAAACTATGGCCGTTACGAAGATTTCTGCACTTTCCTGGAGTTTGTGATCTATGAATTTGGTGCTGTCTGGGGAAGTGACAGTCCCCAATGTGTTCAGCCTGCCCCTGCCCCCCCCCTTCCCCATTCCCCTGGCATGAGAAGAAGCTGGGGAGAATGAGAAGTTCCAAAACTACCTCAGCCAAGGGAGGTGGTCATAGCTTCTGTATGTGTTTATTTCTTCTTATTGGTTTGCTTTTTCTTTCCGACTCATTTGACTTTGGATTCCAGATTTCTTCTTCTCATTGTAAACTAGATTTTGAAATTATTTGGCCCATCTGTTTGCTTCTTTTAAATGAAATGTAAATTGGCTTTTGTTTTACGTTTCAGGGGCTCCAGCTTTGACTCTACTCTTCATCTCCTAAGGCAGTTTAGCTTTTTTGCTGCCAAGGACAGAGAAGTCTTGCTGTTTGGAATCCTTTTCTTTAAGTGAATGTGCATTTTCATGTAAAAAAAAAAAAATCAGGTTTTAAGAGGTTTGATTTGCTTGCTTCTGATCTTCTGTTCTTTCTTTTTTCTCATTCTTTCTTTCCTACGAACCCCCTTATTTATGCTATTATCATATTTCCCTACAATAGCCCAAGACAAGCCACTATCTGATTCTTTCTCAAAGTTAAAAAAAAAAAAGAAAGAAAGAAAGAGAGAGAGACACCTATGGGATCATGCTGATTCCTGTGGGCCCTTTGCATAAATGATCATAGTGCATTAGATAATGACCCTTCATTGGTCAATCAATAATTATTGAGTGCCTCGTTTGTGCAGAATACTGTCCATACTATTGTGCGGGTAATGATGGTAACATATTTCATGAGAGACATTGAAATATTCATGGACGTAGACTTCCTTGGCACTTATGCTTTCGAGATCCATTTATAACAGACATGTATTTAGAATGGAAGAAAGCTGTAGACTCTCACAAAGGTTTGATGTAATGCCTTTTTAATGAATCTAACCATTGTGAAATTTGGCATTTATCTCATATCCATCTACTGTGTACGTCGGGTGGTACCATGCTGTGGAAGGTATGTAGGTAGGAGGTAGATAGTTTATCCCAGGTGGTTAGAGTCCTACTTGAGAGAATATTCTCCCCATCCCCCCCACCTCTGTTCATACGACCAAAATGTTTTCTTCCTGTGGATGACCTTAAAGGTCACGTTTTCCCATGTAGTTTTTATTACCTGAGAGAGGATGCTTCTCATCTAGCGAAACATTAGAAAGAGCAGCTGGGGGCGCCTGGGTGGCTCAGTGGGTTAAAGCCTCTGCCTCAGGTCATGATCCCAGGGTCCTGGGATCAAGCCCTACATCGGGCTCTCTGTTCGGCAGGCAGCCTGCTTCCTCCTCTCTCTCTGCCTGCCTCTCTGCCTACTTGTGTCTGTCAAATAAATAAATAAAATCTTTAAAAAAAAAAAAAGAAAAGAAAGAAAGAGCAGCTGATTCCTATCTTCATATGGCAGGAAACAAGGCCATGAGCAATTGTGACGCAGGACTATTTTACTTTGACGTAATAGAAGTGGTTTGGGAAGGAGCTAAAAGAAAGGCTAACTGGCACAGATCTAGGGAAGGAAACAACATTGGGTCCCTCAACAAACAGGAGTACTGAAAAGAAGGAACAGATGCCAAAGAAGGGAACTGAAGAAACATCAACAAAGCCCTTGCTTTTGTTGTACTTTAGCTTTTGCCCAACCTGGGTAGGGAAGTTTTGGTGAGCAGTGGAGCAACTTGTTGGAAAGCTTGGGGAAGGTTTTGTGAGCCGTTGAGATGGGGAGGCTCAGGGCAGGAGACCAATGCATCCGGGTGTGCCTGAGACGTTTCCGGTTTTAACACTAAATGTCCCACATCCCCGGAATCTCCTCAGCCCCAGCCATGCAGGGTTGGTTGCTCCTTCTGTCTCACACCCCCAATACTGAGAACCCCACCATCTGATTCACAAATAACTTTACTAGAAAATCTGCATGAAAGTCTATCATCATAATAAAGACCAGGTCAAAGAGCTTGGTGTAAAGGCAAATTATTTATCTCTTCCTGCATTTTCCTGAGTTTCTGGACCATCTTGGTAGGTTATACTTTTTTTTTGGGTTTTGGTGGCATTAGACTTTCCCTCCTGTGGAATGTTACCTCACTCTTCTGCACTAGCCATAACTGTTATGCTTTTTGATTTTAGAAACCAGTTCATTCTAGGAATATCACCTCCTAAAATTATTGTTTGGTGCCATGTGAGAAGATTCTCTGAGGGCTCTGATAGGGGCTGTGAAGTTGTGACAGAGGTGTCATTCTCGCTAAAGTTCAACGGTGAATTTCCACCTATTTCCACATGGAGATAAGTGTGAAGTGTGGTGGTGACTTCAGGAACGTTAGGTCCTTGGTCCTAAGAAATAAGCAGTTACTGATTTTCTCATGGGAGGCCTCAAAGATTCTAAGATGGGCAATACTTATGTGTGCTTGCCCTTATCCAGACAGGTCTTTGTTTAATTTATAGCTTATAAAAGATATCAAGCCTAGGTTATAATCATATATTGGCGAGAATCTGTGGCAATACCATAATGTCATTTATAGACTCCATAACTGGAGAACGTTTTAAAAAAAAATAAGTTAAATAACTCACTTAAAAAAAAAAGGCAGGTAGGTGAAAGAAAATACATTCTATTACTTAATGATATTTGTAATATAGTTTCATACCATTCTAATTCTTTGCTACAAAATAATCAAGTTCTATGTCCTTAGTGAGTAAAATGAGAGCATTCATAAATTAGGATTTTACTCATAAAGTCAACTTTCCACTAACTTGATGAATAGTGGAGAGAAAATGCATTGTTTTCTTTTGTTTTAAGCTGACTCACAGTTGAAAAAAAAGTTGACAAAAAGTGATGTGAAACTCAGTTAAAAGTATGTCCAATGTTTGGGGACACAATTACTATTGAATGGAGGTCATCCAAAAGTGGAATATTAATATAAAGGTTTAATTTAGGGACATTGAACATTGGACAAGATTTTGATCTGTCAAAATAGTCTACTTTTGGTGGTGTTTCTCAGCTGAGCCAAGCACTCAAATATTTGAATAGTAAGATTCTTAATAACTGAAGTTGGTTGATTTCTGTGTGAAGCATGTAAGGCTTACTGGTTTCTTTTGTGTAAAATTGCATTTAAATCACCCAACAATCTTACTAGGTAGGTACAGCTATAATCCCCTCATATCTGTGTCATGAAGACTAGGTGGTACTATGAGGCCCACACCTTCTGAATTAGTGTCTCTGAAGTTGGACCCAGGAATACTCATTTTTAATAAGTTCCCAGATAATCTTTATGCTATCAGAATGAAATACACATCTGATAATTAACAGTCTGTTATTACCATTAATCCATTATTACTTTCTTGGTGACCTTCCAGAATTAGGCAGGACCCTAATTTCTCATGTTTCTGAACATGAGAGGAAATTCATCTTAATAGAATGCATATAAAATTTGAATATATCTCAGAAGCAGGTTAAATCTCCCTGTACTAATACAAGTACCTTGAAAATTTTCGTGACTATTAAGGAAACAAAGTATTTTGTCTATAGTCTTCATATGTCTTATACATTTGGAATGGCCTTAGCAGAAGCTGGAGCTGGGGAGAAAGAAAGTGTAGGAGAGAGAAAGACCATTTTGATTCATGGAAATGCCCAGAAATGCTATTCCTGGTAAAGTTTATGAAGAAGTAGACACTAAATCACATGAATATCTTTGTAAGAACATCATCCAGGAGGTTTAGTTAAAGACCAGAGACACGTGGCACCAAAGAGAGCTTAAGAGTAGACACATTGGGAAGCTGGCTACCTTAGGTTAGAGCATTTTGGCAGAAAAAAAAGTGTTCTTTCATGTGGCTTGGAGAAGTAGAGCAAGTATTTTGAAACCAGGGTTTTCACAAATATTTCATAGTGTGGAATAGATTTCTCTTAAAAAAAAAACTGGAGTAAATATTTACTGGCTATTTATTTTTCTATAAACATATTTTCTGTCATATAAGCCTGAACTTCCACTCTTGAATTTCTGAGCATATCAGTGAGGGCAGAGGGCATTGTGTTTAATGCTCTCTGTTAAGAATTGCCTATTAAGAATTGCCATTGCCGGGGCACCTGGGTGGCTCATTGGGTTAAGCCTCTGCCTTCTGCTCAGGTCGTGATCCCAGAGTCCTGGGATCAAGCCTCGTGTTGGGCTCTCTGCTCAGCGAGGAGCCTGCTTCCCCCTCTCTCTCTGCCTGACTCTCTGCCTACTTGTGATCTCTCTCTCTGTCAAATTAATAAAAATTAAAAAAAAAAAAGAAAAAAGAAAAGAATTGCCATTGCCTTCCCTAGAGCAAATTCCACTGACAACCTGCTTCTCTTCTTCCTCCGGGCAACGTGTTTTTCCTCATGTCTTTCTCTCTCTTTCTCTCCCTCTTTCTCTTTCTCAGGTTCATTTATCTGAATCTTGCCCTTTCTCCAGTCACACATCAGTTCCCCATCTCATGTTCCCAACCCACGCTAACCCACAGAAATTTCTCCTTTTCCTGACTTCTCATATTACCAAGTATCTGTGCCAAAGCCTTTGGGTCATGGAGATTCTAACATAGAGTGTTGTTTGATTGTATTTGATGTTTTAGTCTAGTTTCTTCAACTAGATCCTAGATATCTGAGACCCAGAAAGAGAACATATATTACTTTTCAAATTTCCAACAGGGTTCAAAACTAGTGTTCAATAAATATACAGTATTTTGAGTCTCACTGAAGTTTTCCCTCCACTTTCCCAGTCAAATCTGTCCCTTTTTCTATTCTTGGCCAGTCATGCTGATTTTCACCTACAACTCCTCTGATAGGATAAGGGAGAAAAAAGAACTAGTGATCACAATCAAGTTACTCATTTATGGGAGGCAAAGTGTTAAAGAATATTATTAATTCTAACAAAGAATAAAAAAAAATAACTAGCTGAATTTACTCTGAAAATGTACTCATATACTTCACATAAGAAAAGTGAAGACCATTGTACTTCAACTAATATTGACAAATTGGGTGGTAATAGCCATCTGCCAGCACCTAGATCCCAAATACTATCTGGAGAAGCTACCTGATAGTCAATATAAATTTCAACTCTAGGAAGAAGCCTCTTGAAACGTGGCTAGCCAATTTATAAAGATGCCTTACCTAGTTAATTTGCCCATCGGTTCTGTTTGACATGAAGACTTTTTGCTTAATATCAGACATTGCATCCTGACATTAGCCATGTTGGTGAGCGTGAGCTGTGGGATTTATCCATTTATAGTCAAATAATCATTTTTAATAAAAGAGTATTTTACCAAAGGAGAGTAAAGTCCCACAGACAGTGGTGAAGGTCAACGGACAAGCGATCAGCAGGCTTCAGGCAATCTTACAGAGTGAGTTCAAGATCCTAGTAGACAACAGGCATTCAGTAAACATCTGAAACGTAGGAAAGGAGGCTGTTTCAAGCATTAATTCTCCGGTGCCTTGAAAAGAGCATATGCTGTGCAGTAAGAGAGCTTTAATTCAAATCCCATTTCTCTACTTTCTGGCTGTGAGAACTTGGACAAGATACTTAATGCATTTGAATATTAACTTCCTCATTTGCAAAAGACACAGAACAACATTTCAGTGGGTTTTTGAAAGTAATGAGAAGAATCTGTAAGTGCGTGGCAAAAAAGAATTGCAGGTGCTTTTTGAAAGATGTCATTCATGCCTCAGTTATCCTGTATTACACAGGAAGAGACTGGCATGGACACTGTAGAACAAAGATAATTAAAATTCACAATATGAGGCTCTAAGATCAAGAGATATAACTTAAAGGTTAAGAATTAGTCTATGAATTAATCTGAAAAATTGTGTTTTTCTGTGTTTCTTTCATCAAGGCATCCAACAGTAGCACCTTCCTCTATGAAAAGTGGCCACAAATAATAGCCCTAGAACAAAGGCTCACAATAAGGCAGGCTGGGGACCACAAATAGCCCACGTGTGCCACATGTGGGAAAGCTTAGTGAAAAGCACAGGACCCACACTAGGGATTAGGGGTCCAGAATCCTCCCCGAGACAGCTTCGGCACAGTGCATGCAGCTCTGAAGTCAGGACTCTCCTGGAGCGGTGGGCTGGCCAGAGAAAAGGCTAGAATTCCCACCAGGTGACATCTAGTCATGGTTCACCCTTTTCTCCAAACTTCCTGTGTGCAAGGTAATGTGCTTTATCGCATTTAATCCCTCCAAGAACCCCATGAGGTAGGTGTTGCTAGTATCTTCAAATTACAAATCAGTAAATTGAGGCACAGAGCAGTTATGTTATTGGTTCCAAGGCACAAGCCTAGGAAACTCAGTAAAAGCTGAGACTGGGTGGTCTGAATCCATAGGCTGCTTTCTTAGATGCTTTTAAAAGCAAAACACACTAGATACATTTGCAAGGGCACCTTCAAGGTGCCTCATGGATCTGGGATAGAGAGGCAGATATAGGAAGGGAAGGATGCTTTGGTCAGATAGCTAGCCCTCGGTAATTTTGTCAGTCTGGTATGCTGCTGAAATGGCATGGAATCTGCTCCCAGACGGATGCTGGACAAGAACGTCTGGTGATAAGAACTGCTGTACGTGCAGTTTTGTCCCAGCTAAAGGGTGGGTTGTCTATTTCCAGGGCCTGGGGGCTGCTCTCCCGGACTTGACCCAGATAAGCGCCAGACACGGGAGCACAGGTGCAAGATCAACTGGTTTGCTTCTTGGGTGGAATTTTCCTGCTTAGAAAAAGAAAAAAAAAATGCAGGAAAAGAACAGCTTCCTATGACCTCATTCTGCTTAAAATTCCTGGATATGTCTCTACTTCCCTTCTGGTTCCAGACTTTTTCTTACTTACTTTAAGACTAAATTCAGATTCTTTAAAAGGAAATAAGTGTCAGCTTCATAAAGAAGTAGTGTTGATTCTTTTCCCAGAGTATTTGAACTACAGAGCCAAAGCATCTTACTTAATTGATTTCTGATTCAGTTTTTTTCCTGGATGGTCTTCTCTTGAGAAAGTGGTTCGTAGTTTCTGCATTAGAATGACTGGGCATGTTTATTAAATTCAGTCGTTCATTTATCAAAGCTGTTTACTGGGTGGGTACTATGTGACAAACATTGTATTAGGTATTGATTAACAGTCCCTTGTCACCCCCTCTGAATTAGTGTCTCCGGAAGTGGGCCCAGAAATTCTCATTTTTAGCAGGTTCCCGGGTTAATTTTATATTCTCGAAACTTTAAAGATCACTGACTTATATTATGAATTCTTCAAATACAGATCATGGGGTTTCATGTAAGTTTGTTTCTAATCCCTTACAAATTGCTTGGCACAGTTGTTTTGATATGTAACTGGCTATGATTTAATGAAGAAATGTGTTTCCAAACTCACTGCTTGCAGTAACTTAGAAGATCAAACTTATAGTTTATTCTTTTTTTTTCCTTAAGATTTTATTTATTTATTTGAGACAGAGAGAGAGAGAGAGGAAGCACGAGTGGGGGGTGGGGAGGAGCAGAGGGAAAGGGAGAAGCAGACTTCCCTGCTGAGCAGGAAGCCCAACTCGGGGCTTGATCCCAGGACCCCAAGGTCATGACCTGAGCCAAAGGGAGTTGTGTAACTGACTGAGCTACCCAGGCGCCCCACCTATAGTTTATTCTTGTTCATACTTTTTACTTTTTAACATGTTGGTCTTGAGCTTAGATGGTCAGATACATGTAAGCCAACTATCTGTTTGTTTTTGAGTTCTAGCTTTTGTTCTGTTTTGTTTGTCCAGGAATATATTAATCATTGAGTTGTGCGTTTCTTTCTTTCTTTTTTTTTTTTAAGATTTATTTGCTTATTTATTTATTTATCAGAGAGAGAGAGAGAGAGAGGAGAGAGCATGAGAGATTGGGAGAGGTAAAAAGAGAAGCAGACTCCACACTGAGCAGGGAGTCCAAGTTGGGACTCGATCCCAGGACCCTGAGATCATGACCTGAGCTAAAGACAGACACTTAACTGACTGAGCCACCTAGGCACCCTGGGTTATGTGTTTCTTTACTGGGATATTCTCAAAATGCACTTTGTTTTTTTAATTTAAAAATCAGAAAATGTCAAGTTTGAGTAGACCTTAAGGATAGTTAAGTATTTCAACCACTCATCAAGTTGTTGGATTCTCCTCACAGTATACTCTTTGTATTGGTCAGAGCAGAGTAACTGCTTTAACAGACAACCTCAAAATTTCATTGCTTCATCACAGTGAAGTTCATTTCTCACTCACGTCTTAGTTGCACGCAGGGGACTGTGTCATTCAGGGACCCAAGTTCCTTCTGTCTTGTGGCTCTGTCCTTTTGATAACCAAGGTTTTCCCCTTTCAGCCAGCAGATGGGGCAAGAGTGTGAGTGAGGATCACACATTGGCTGGTGGGGGTGGGGAGGCTTCAAGCACAGCCTGGATGTGGCATGTACCACTTTCTCTCACTTTCACCAGCCAGAGTTCAGCCACTGGCCCATGACTCTGCCTTAGCCTCCAAGAATCCAAGGGCTCCCTAAGATTCTTCCAGTGGTGGGGGCTCACTAATTTTTTAGTAAAATAACATATCATTTTTAAACACCCTGGACAGTTTAGAGAGTTCTTCTTTCTTCTTTCATTGAGTTGTAATATATCTTGCTGCACTGGCAAGATAGCACAGTAATTAAGAATATGGAATTTGGAGTCAGACTGCTTGAACTTGTATCCCAACTATGAACTTTGAGTCTGTTTTCTCATAAGTTAATCCATGTACCACCTGGCTTGTGCCTGACACGTAATCACTTCTCAGTCATTGTTACTATGCAATTACTGGTCTGTGTTCTACCCCTCTCCTCACAGAGATATATTCTTACCCATGGACATTTGAAGGAATCTCTGCCCCCATTCTGGGTCTTTTCCAGATTTTCAGCTATTTCTCACATGACCTCAATTAACATTACCTCCCTACTCTGTTCAGTCTCCTCAGATTGTGGTCCAATGTGTCCATAGTCCTTTGAAGAGTATGGCACTCTTACAAGAATATAAGATTCTAGTGTGTTCTGACCACGGCAGAGAGCAGCAAAACCAGAACTTCCCCATTTTGAGACTCTGTCTACATGTACTTACATAGCCAAAGATCACATTAGCTTTTTCAGCCACCACTTCACCCAGTTGATACATCCTGACCTTATTTTCTGCTAAATTTTTAATTTTTTCTATAAAAGTATTTTTATATAAATGTAATTGTTACACTAAGTCTCTCACTGCTGTAGGACTTTTTGGTTTCAGAAGAAGATTCTTATATCTAAGAATTTTAGTATGTTCTTTTTGATCTCGTATTTTCAATCTAAAAAAAAAGAGTTACTACACCCTTGGGGCTCTCCTGCCACTTAAGAGTGGTTAATAGAGTTTACTCCACAAACGAGGAGAGTGATTAAGACTCATCCATTAGTGTAAATTTCTTTTGGCCCAGAGTACACAAGAAAAATCTACTAGTACCACTGATATACTAAGCTGCTGTTTAGGTTTCTTTTTTTCCTATTTTTGAAAAGTTGGGGGAAAAAAAGACAAAACACCAGCACATCCTCCCTTGGCATCTCCGCACCACTTGCTGTTTCAACCTGAATTTCTTTGGCCTTTTCTTCTTTGTGGGCAGAAGTTTCTGGATGTGTGTTGCCACCTCATGAGGGTTTGGGGGAGGACAAGAAGAAAGACAAAAGATGTGGTGGAAAATGCAGGTGGACACCATGGACACCGTTTGAGGCAGGAGTTGGACCCCACAGTGGATGAGCTAGATGACCCAGAAGGCTTGCAAACCTGGGATGCAAAGACTCCGTGTCATAAGTGAGTGGATTCCAGCTCCGGAAGCCTCAGCCTACCAACCTGGGAAATGGGAACATTCTAAATTTGGAAATAGTTGTTCTAAGAGCTCTCTTCAAATAAAAAATGACATTCTTTCTACTTAATAATTCATCTGTGATCACTATTCCTCTTTATTATGAAAGCCTGGCCCCAGAGTCTAATCCAGCAAGAACTCTGGTCTTCTATACTCAAGTCAATCTTTGATGATGATTTGATGCACTGGGCTTTTTCTGTAATAATAGCAGCAATCATAAGAGCAATACTAGTAACTAATAATGATCTTGCATATATTGTATGTAAGGAACATACTATATGGTACTAGCAACCACATGATACAGGAAAGGAAATGGAGACAGAGAAAATTTAAACAATTTGCCCACGGTCATGGAGCGGCAGAACTAGTTAAATATATACTGTGACTGTAGCAAGCAGACTCCTTTGCTCCAGAGGCTGTGGGCTTAGCTGCTAAGCTCCCGGAGTCAAGTCTCAGGCCACATGTCCCCTATACCCTTTTGTGGACACTTTTCACTAATTCACCTGACTCTGACATATCATGCTTCAGTTTAGTGTTTATGAACCTAGCATTTTGTAAGAAGCTGAAATGGTGTTTGGATGTCATTTCAAAATGATGGGCAGGAAGTGCTGGACCTGGAATTAGTGGCACTTCAGGGACTCCTAGGAGCGATCCCTGTAGCATTTAAACATGATAACTCTCAAAAAAAAATTCCTTACAGAGCCAAGACCACTTATCCTTTTAGCTGAACTAGGCTGAGGGTGGGGAAACCCCAAGAAACAGAACAGTCTAATCACTTCTTCCATAGCCCACATGCACAGCTGATTTCTGAGAACTGACTTGAACTCATCGAGGTTTCACGACGAGCTGCCGGACGACATCCGGCACCAACCCAACAACTAATCTCAGATCTTGTAGCAACTCAGATCCCCTGGAACCCAAAATAGTCCTGCCTTGAGCTCTTTTCACTTCTTATCACTTGAGCAAGAGCCTGTGTGAGGAAGGCGTCTGTCAGCTGCCAGCTGCCAGTTTGCAGAGAAGTGAGTGGATGGGTGGCCAGTCATTCAATTGGGCACCATCTATCTCAGCAGCCTGAATGCTCCCATGTTTCCAGCTACCTCCTCGTCTGCCGATTTCCTCTTATCCAATAGTCCACTGGACTTTCTCACATTCACTAACACATGTGATGTTTTCCCAGGGCTTAAAATGGAATGCAATCTCCTTTAATCCCAACCCTTCTCCACTTTATTTTGTTTCTTAACATTTTCCTTTCGTGGAAACACATTGAAGGTTAATCCCCAAGACCTTGAGAGAGATAACCACAAGAATGGCTTTTTGATTTTGCTAGAGGATCTTTACCCACCTGAAAAGCTTGGATATTAGCTAATCACAGCTTCTGGTGTCTTCATCCCTTGGCCTCAGTTAGAGACACCAAGTCCATAAAGTGGATTACTCCTGAATAAGGACAGAGGGTCCACTGTGATAACATCGCTTCCCTCTGTGGCAGCTGCAGGACCCACAGCCTGAGGCCACGTTGCTTGAGAGTAAATACAACATAGTTTTGAGTGAATTCTTATCTAAAGAAAACTCTCTGGGCTTGCCCAAGAACAATTTACATCTCTGGAAGAAATCAACCAAGAAACACTAAAGAAGTATACTGGGATTTTTGTATTTTTTATGATGAAAAACCAGTAACGATTTTTACATTACATATGACTAAGTCACCTAAATGAGTGGTTCCTGCATTGTATGTAATATAAGAAAACCCATGAAAAGTCCTCAGCTCAGCCCCTTTTGAGTGGTCGTATGCAGCCTTCCTGTACCGTGTTGTTGAAAGGGGTTGAGGAGCCATATTTATCCTCTACCATTCCCATATGCTCTTGCTTCAAGGGAAGAACAATCAAGGGTCTGTTCCTCTTTGTTTTGTAGAAGCCAAGCATTCAAAGTTGAACTTAAATTTTATCAGAAGAGGTCTTCAAATTCTGAACAAAGTCCATTATATAAGAGTTTGCTCAGAAAGACCAGGTAGAATCACCAAATTGCAGAGGAACCAAGGGTTTGATACAATTCAATTCATTTTATGAGCAATCATTAACTGTTTACTAGGGACAAGCCATTTGTTTCATTTAAGGTTGATCTATCCTGCATTTAAAGCAGGTTTGAAGGAGGAGGAAGAGGAAGAGGAGGAGAAGAAGAAAGGGAAGAGGAGGAGGAGGAAGGACAGAAAGAAGAAGGAAGAAGGGGAGAGGAAGTGAAAGGGGGGGAGGAGGAGGGAAAAGAAGGCAACAATGATGATCATGGTGATGATATCACCACCTGCTAAGGAATCAAAAGGTGGACCAATTAGTCCTCCTCTCCCTGCTGTCCCCCAGCCACCTGATCTCAGGTGTTGTCCCATTTTGATACTCACCAAGTCAGAAGAACACAAAACAGTAAGACCCCGTTTAACTGCCCATCCCAGAAACATTCCCAAGTGTCATTCCTCCCTGAAGTATGAGATGGGAATCCACATTTACTGGACTCTGGCCCTTTACTCTCTTAGATGCATAGTTTCATTTAATTCTCAAAAAAACTTATGATGTAGGCAGTATTATTCTCCTTTGTACTGATTGACATTAAGAAGTTGGGAAACCCGCCCAAGGTCACACGGCTAACCAGCGAGTAGCTGACATTCAAATTTGCGTATGTGGATGGCCACACCTATGCATCCTTGTCCCATCACCTCCTGTGCACTTTATCTGTTCTGCCCGGAGACTGACCTAGCATCTCCTTTCCAACCGGTCAGGCGATCTGTACAGCTTGCCCCAACTGGAGTTTCCTGTATGTTGCTGGTGAAATGGGTCACAAGCACATGCCTCTTGCTTTCACAGGTCACGTTAGGTGGCTATGCACCTATGTTTCTCACCACCTAACATAAGACTGATCATCCCTGAGGTGTTAATGCTAACCTCACAGCTCACTGGATATTTTGTCACACCACTTATCAAAGAACTCTTCACCAAAAAATGCGATATGCATTTCCCCTGCTATCTGAAAGTAGAGCGTTCCTATAAAAACTTTCGTAAGGAAAAATGTCTATAAGCGAAAAAACGATGATAAATAATCCATTAATTAATTAATTTTTACCATGAATTCACATGGAAAAAATTTTGAGCATTCCCAGACCCAACAAATAACCTCTCTTAGGTTTTTCTAGAAAATGCCTTAGGATACAACTTGCTAATGGATGCAAAAAATGAATCGAGATGAAGCACAGCGGCTCACAGGCACAGCTCAAAGCTCTGGCGGCTGGATGCTGAGTGGGGTTCCAGAGCAAAGAGCTGGGCGGGGCCGCTCTCACCATTTGCGATGCCTGATTGCCTCTGTAAGGTTCGCTGCAGAACAAATTCTGAACCCTCTTTTTGCTGGCCAACTTTTTTAGGTAAAAGCAAAAATCCTATTCAAATTTCTTTCAGTTAGAGAAAGCAGGCAGTAATATAGGTCTTTCGTGCAAGCGAAGTGGCATAAAGCAAAGTAGACGCATCCTACACCCATCACCACCACCGCCGCCACTCCCCCCGCCCCCACTCCCCACCACTGCCACTACTGCCGCCACCGAAACTCAAAGAGCAATGCTTTGTCTCGGGGCCAACAGCTGCAGAGTGGCGCAGCCAGGAGCAGCCCAAGTCTCCCTGGGCTGTTCTCACTACAGGACATACTCTTCTAAAAAGCAGCGAGCGCTCTTTTTTGGTCCTGGGGAGTTAAAGAGTGAGAAAACATACCCCGTACTCAGGAGGCTTACACTTTAGTTGGGAGATAAAGAGATTTAAAAGGTCGAGAGCAACGTGTGCCTGAGACAAGCATGTTCCAATGAAGCTACAGGAGCTCAAGAAGCCATGGATGACAAGGTCTTAGCGAAGGAGCGGATTTGAGTGAGCCTCAGAAGGAAGCTGCTGGCTTAGGAAACATGGAGAAGAGGCCAGCAGCTGTCCAGGAAAAGGGATCATCCTGAGCTAAGAACACAGACGCTATATTTAGGCAATGAGGTGGGTGGCTGTGGTAGTTGCTGCTGTTTCCAGAAGTATGCATGGAAGAACTGAGAAGTGTCCTTTTGCAAGGGCGCGCAAGACCCCTGCTCCTCCGAGTGGGGTCTAAACCCCAGTGCCATCGCCACCAGCTGGGAGCGTGTTGAAAAGGCAGAATCCTGGGCAGACCCTTGAAATCAGAATCTGCATTTTAACAAGATTCACTGTGTGATTCGGAGGCAGGTTTGAGTCTGACAGGAACTGCGTTAGAGAAATAGAGCCAGTCCTCTCATTTTCCTTCTTCTAGAGCTCCAAAGAAGACCGAAAAGGACGACCACATTTTCCCCCTGCTCTCTGTCCCCTTCTTTCTCTTTCTGTAGAGCCCCAGGTGGCTGTTGGGGACCTCGGGGACTTGAGTGACGCTTCCTTTTTACTGCTTTGCCTCCAACCCAACATCCCTTTTCTGTAACTTCTGTACATCACTCTCTTCTTCCTTTGCACTGACAGGCACTGATCTGTGAATGTCACACTCAAGAATGTGGAGCAAATGCATTTTGTACACACATACCTACAAAATAGAACAACTCAATTGCCTTCCCAGGAGGCAGCCCCAAACAACCAGCCCATTTGTAAAAGCAACTGACCTGTGCATAACAGAATGTTCTGCGTTATCATTGCCCATTTCCATCAGTGGGGCTTGAAAGGGCCGCGTTACCCTCTGTGGGACCATTTGGAAACAGAGCACCTCAAGAAGAGGGAGGCGGCTTCAAAGTCAGGGGCCTGCCTTTTGGTTTGCCCAATGTGTTTAATTCTGACTCTTCAGTCCCGTTGATTTTATTAATCCTCAGACTTGAGATCACAACTCTCCTGTGGGAAGATGCTGGGTTTAGGGAGAGCCGTGGGAACAAGAAACATTGTACGTATAAACTGGGGGCACATTTGGTTTCCAGCCTGACACGTAAGGGCTTGGAGGCTGTCACGCCCCTCCATACAACAAGAATAAAATTGAACAAACCAAACACCTGCAACTCTTCCCAGATCCTACAGAGAACCTAGGTCATAAGGCAAACCACTGTCCCTGAAACTGGAGAGAGGGACTTTCAGCTTCCAGGAGCAGAAGACTGAAGAATCCGGTACCAGAGTCAGAGAACTCAGACTGTAATTGACAGATTGCTAGAGGATAAGATTAAAAATGCAAAACTCCTAGGAGGCCCCATCTAAGGGGGGCGGCCCACATTTTTGTGAGTTTTACCTCCAGGAGCCCCATCAGGTTCCCAGGATGGAGGTGGAAAGATCCTTCCCTGCTTCTTGCAGGGAGAGTGGAAAAGTAGACATGGTGAGGTGCTCCCAGAGCCCTTCATTCTCTTTAACAAGACCTGCCCTCAAAGGGAAACTATTTTTACCAGAGCCTGACCCACTGGGGTTTTACCACGGCCTAGCTAACCTAGAGAAGGGAAATACCCAACTCACATGAAATAAGAGACCAAGATCTAATCGTAAGACTTCAGAACGCTGTTCCCAACCGCACACTTCACCAACGCCACAATAATGCTCTGGATAATAACAGAAGATCATAGCGACAAGTACTGCAAGCCTCAGAGTCTAATGAAGGAGCCTCTAGGAAAACCCAAAGACATCCAGAGGGACAAAAACAAGGACATGAAAGAAGATTTTAGTTTCTGACATCACAGCAAGAGCGAAGAGTAAAAGCAGCCTAACTCCTAGTCAGATAAACAAATCCTCAGGCTAAATGCTTATTTATCTAAACTGGGGGAGATCTGTAACAAGGGCAGCCACTCGACCAGAGGTAGTTTTGGCTCACATAGCAGAATGTTCTAGGTTCTCTGCTTAGAAAGGAAATAAAGGACAGAGAGAATCAGCTACGTGGTTTTAGGATTGCAGGAGGAGGGGAACTCACCTTCCTGCAAGCTCAGACCTCTTTGAACTTGATGGTTGCCATCTTGCCATTAGCAATTGTTTATCTGAAGTTCTCATTGTTCCATGAAATCACTTCAGCTGATATTTTAGAGATTATGGAATCCAGCGGGCTTATTCGTTACAAGTCATCCAAATTTCTATGAAAGTTTTACAGCTTATTGTGGTAATGAGTCAGTTAATTAATGCTGGATATTTGTAGTGATAACTTTATCTTAACGAATCTTATCTGTTCAAGTTTTTCTCCAGTCTCTTTGCCCAACCTGCCTGCCAATGTGTGGGTGTCGTGGGAAAAGAAGTTCTTGAGAACGGAGTTCTGGTTTTGATTTTGCCAAACATCTGTTGTATAATCAAGGGGAAGGTATATTTCCTTTCTAGGACTCAATTTTCCCAGTAGTGAAAAGAGGATAGTGAGACCAGACCTATTTCAGTCCTGCAGTCAGGATTAAATAAAGTGGTAACTTATCATATCAATGCACAGTTATTAATGTCCACAAGCTTTTAAGTGTATAAGTACATAATATAGTGGGAGTAAGAAAAAAAAATCACTGAAGTTAACTGTAAGTCAGGTGCAACTTGAAAATCAATTCTCTGAAAGTATGAATATTCTAGTAGTAACCATGCATTTCTCTGTTTCACTTTAGTTTTCTGATTTCTGTACCTTCTCCTGAGACTCCCCCATTTCATTTCCTTTTGTACCTCTCTATAGAACTCCATTTTTGTTTTGAAGGTATTTAGGGAAAAAGAGAGTTTTAAAATTTGCAAACAACTTTGGGGCACTCTAACCAACTGAAAATTGGCTGTATGTGGATTTTCTCTAAAAGGAAACCAAACAAAATACTCTTGACATGGCAAACAAGTAGCCATCCTGAGGAGCTAAGTTATTTTTAGGAGCTAAGTGTAAATGAAACAACAATAAAAAATCTGTGGTGATTTGCCCTCCCCCCCAAAACACAAAGGAAACTAAAAAACACATTTCTCATCCCCAATACAATTTGAATCGTACTAAATTGAAAACAATTGTGCAAAATATTGGGATCGTTCGAGGATCACATCAGGCATCTGCCTAAAAATCTTACCACTTAAATGTAACACACAATTACTAGGTCACTGAGCAAGAATAAATCATTCCAGTGATCTAAGAGAGGACAAAATTGGAAAAATGCAACATTAGTCACATATCCCCAGGCATGTGTCATGAAGGCAGACTTTCAAGAGGGAAGACACACGGTTTAGGATTGGTTCCTGCTGTTTATATGCTGGTGGGATGTGGCAGATGTACCAGGTCTGAGAGCCCCATGTATGGTCTGGGACTTGAGGCAAGTTCTATGCACAACTGACCTACTTGATTAAATGAAGAAAATGGATTCATGCCAGGACTGTTCATGTTTTCAAAATAATGTGGGCTGAAACACAAGTTCTAACAAGGCTACAAACTACAATCAAGTGTTAATCAGTTTGCCAGTGGGTTTGGTTCTCTACACCTACTGTCTGGTAGGAGAGCATAGATGTTAAGAAATTCTGGTGTCAGTACATTTCTGAGCTTATCTTCCTCAGTAGCTTCCTCTAAAAAATTGTGGTCATGAAAATAATAGTATTCAATGCATAGGGTTATTACAAACATTAAAAGAGATAACCCATCTAAAACAAAATGCCTAGATTCGTGTTCTGCCTGTGTAAGTTATTGTTGCAAATTCTCCTTTCTCTGTTCTATACCAAGACCACCAGTATCCTTCTTTCCTCTTTGCAATCTCACCTGGCCTCAAGATAATATCTAATAGCTTATGCTCTAAGCATGTCCCAACAAAAGCCTCTTTGTAGCTTTCCCCAGTTCAATTATATAAGGGCTTTACTAGAACACCACTTTCCAACTGTAATATGCATACAGGGTCATGGGAATCAAGATAAAAGCAGATCCTGATTCAGTTAGATTAGAGTATATCCTTCGGAAATTTTGGATTTCTAACAGGCTCTGATGCTGTGGGTCTGTAGGCCATACTTTGAGTAATAAGCACTAGGTAACTGGCTATCCAAATTGACCAACATTTTGAGGGGAGGGCACTTGAACGTTGAGTCCTTCAGTAGGATACTAATTGTCTATAACCCACAAGCAATCAGATCCTCATTCAGTTATGGAATCCAGTTGTCGGATGGATTCCTCACATGGCTGCATTTCCTTGTGCAAAATTTTAAATTAATTACATTAATTCAGACTAAGGTTTTTGTGATGAATGACCCATGTATGACCCAGTCAGGGAGACATTTTACATCTAAAGAAGCTTGGTACAAGGATAAAATGTGAGGCTAAATATTTTAGGTTGATATATGTAGGAAGGAAGATACTTTGTTGGCAGCCTGGAAATGACTAGGCTGACAAGCCATTCCATGGCTGGTTGGCTAAATTGAGTGGTGAATACAGGCAAATTTTTCTTTTTTCCTTCAGTATGGAAATACTGGGTTAAGTAATATCCTCCAAAATTCATGTCTACCCAGAATCTTTTTTATTTTATTTTATTTATTTATTTGACAGAGAGAGATCACAAGTAGACGGAGAGGCAGGCAGAGAGAGAGAGAGAGAGAGAGAGAGAGAAGCAGGCTCCCTGCTGAACAGAGAGCCCGATGCAGGACTTCATCCCAGGACCCTGAGATCATGACCTGAGCCGAAGGCAGCGGCTTAACCCACTGAGCGACACAGGTGCCCCTCTACCCAGAATCTTATTTGGAAATAATATCTTTTCCAATGTTATTAGATAAAGTGAGGTAATATGGAATTAGAGTGGTACTCAACACATCCTAACCCCATCACTGGGTGTCTTTGTAAGAAGCGACAGAGAGATAACAGAGGGACAGACACAGAGAGGACTACAGGACGATAACACACAAAGGAGAATGCCTGTGACTATGCAAGCAGAAACTGACATTATGCTTCCTCAAGCCAAAGAACACCCAAGAACTCTCAGCTACCACCAGAAGCTAGGAGAGAGGCCTGGAAAGGATCTTCCCTCTCTGGCCTCCAAAGGAAGCACATCTGCAGACACCTGGATTTTGGACTTTCAAACTCCTGAACTGTAAGGGAATACATTTTTGTTGTTTAAACTGTTCTGTTTGTGGTCATTTGTTACACTGGCCCCAGGAAACAAATGCACCATCTATGAGGGGACAAGGTCAGTCCAGTTGCCAAATGAGCTCCTGGAGCTCAATGTTCAAGGCTCTCTGCCCTTTTAATCTCTGGCAGCTGAGCCAGTGATGGAGAAGTTATTTGCCAACGTGGGGATGCTCCCAAGGTGGGCATCCTGGCCTCTTCTACTCTCTTAGATCAGTAGTGACAGGGGAGAAGACAAAAGCAACCTATTCTTCCTTGGTACAAGGATTAATCCCATTGGGGTAAAGACAATTGAATGCTCCCAAAACGGTTCAGCCAGTTGCTCGGCTTTCACATCGGGCTATATTGCCCAAACACAAACACCTCTGTGTGGCTTGCTTTATAGTGAGGCAGATAGTGAAGGTGACCCAGTGGTGGAGGAAGGATGGAATGAAGCCTCCTGGGGATCATGGCCTTGGATGTGATCTAATTGAAGGTGATGAGAGATGCTCAGGAGGCAAATCAGGACGAGGTTAGTGAACAGGACGGAAGTGGTCCAATCCGCCAGTTCTATTTTAACCTTCTTGTAGGCACTTTGGCTTGGTGTTTCTTGTCTCTGCATGGATGCTGAGGCTTACCTCCTAGGCTTTCACAACCTCAGACAACTTGGAAACTTTTGCTTTGACTAGTGAGGAGCCTGAGATCCACATTTATCTCAAGAAAACATACTCAATTAAGGAAAACATACTCCCCACCCATGATTATTCTATATTCAGTAACACTGGTTAAACATAGGCCTCCTGCCAAAAAGACTCTTCAGTCTTCATTCTGTTTAAACAAAATGAGGAAAATGCCTAAAATTATTCTTTTTCCCATTTCCAGCCCAGTGTCTTCACCATTTAAGGCAATACAATGCGTTCAGAAAGCACCTTTTATCTACAGAAATTAAATTATCCTATTGAACTTCTCTAAACACACTGCTGATCTGCTAAGGTTGGATGAGAATTACATCACCAGGTGCTTCAGAGATTGTCAAAATGAGTATGTCCATCTGAGGAAGTTTAAGTCCCAACTTCTATCCAGCAACAATAGCGCCGGGTTTAGAGATGGAAGAACTTTCTAAGTTCAAGATCTGCCAGTTACTAGGAACCTTGTGAGCAATTCTCAAAGTCTCTGGGCCTCAGTTTGTTGTACATAAGTAAATTACTCCTGAGTTTGCAGAGAAGACTTTATAACAGATTTCTAAGTCCTATAATAGACCAGCTAGCCAACAAATGATTCAGATTCATTGTTTTGAATGCACAGATGGTGAAGAAAGAGCTTCACTTTGAGTGGCTTCATTATTTTCATTGTTTATGAAACCATTTTCATTTCTGTAGGAAGTTCCTCTTTCTCTGATTTTTTTTTGTGGCCTGAACTATATTTAAACTGGTAAGAGCCCACCTCACTTTTTGCCAAATATGGACTGAGTCACAACATACTCTATAATTGTGATCTGAATTTAGTCTCATATCTCTAGAGTTCTTTGCCCACCTTTGTCTCTAACCATTTAGACAATCAGGACAATTGTTAAGTTTTAGTTCCAGAAGATTCTAGAGTTGCTGGAACTTGGACCACAGTCTCAGCATTTCCTGGTGATTCGAATTCCCATGGCTTAGCCATCATCTGTAAGGTGGATCATGACTCAGCAATATGATGTAGAAGAACAAAAACAACAGAATAATTTGATTATTATGTGGATAAAATAAGATGCTCTATTTGAATAACTATTTAAAATTCTAAAACTCTTTAAAAATGGACCAAAAATTGAGTGCATTCTTCATTTAATAAGAAATTTTTTAAGCAATGGAACCTGGTTGTGTTTTCCTATGGCATGCTTTTCAACCTTCTAGACTTACCTTTATCTATTTATATGAGAAACTCAGTATCTTCAGAGTACTGAGAATGTCTATATTTATCCCTTTAACCAATATTTTTTGAGCTATTATATTAACCAGTCATCTTCTAAGCCCTGGGTATAGCACAGAGATAGACAAGAAAGTCAGAATCCCTGCTCTCATGGAACATCTAGTAGGGGAGACCAACGATGAAAAAAAAAAAAAAAAACTAATATAACATTTTCAAATTGGTTTCATAGTATTAAGAAGATGAGGAACAAAAACAAACAAACAAGAGAAGAGCAACTTCAGATAATCAGTTTGAGAAGATCACTTCAAAGAGAGCTATTTAAATTAAGACCAAAGGATGAGAAAAAGACCTGTGGAGGTGCCAAAGGCCTGGGAGGAAGAATGTTCTAGAAAGAAAGATTTGCCTGTGGTGTGAGCAGCTGAATGCAAAGATGTGCCTCTGCAGTAAGGTGAGTGGGGGAAAGAGGTGAATGGGAAGTTTAAAGAGGGGACAAGGATAATATCTTACAAGACCCCGCAGGGACCACTTTTCTGGATTTTACTCCAAATAGCAAGCCATTGGAAGAAGTTAAGTCACAAGTGTGACATAATTTGATTTATATATCAAGAGAATCACTCAGAATTCTGTGAGGAAAATGAGTTGTATCGGGACAAAAACAGAAACAGAGAAATGCTTAGGGAACCATATCCATGCCCTAGACAAAAGTTGATGTTGGTCTGTATTCACAAGGCTGCAGGAAAAAAATGGAGAAAAGCAAATAGAGTTGAAATATTTTGATGTTCACAGAACAGGACACATTAAGGGATTAGATGGTAGTAGAAGGAGGGAAGAATTAGGACTTGTCTATTTCTGCATCCCCCGGCCTTAACACAATGCCTGGCACATAGTAAACACTCAATAAACATGTTCAGAATTGTTTGATTTTCTCCCATCAAAGCTAGGTATCCCAAACTGATGATCAGGGAAAGAATAGAAAAGTATAGAAAATAGATAAATAAAAGAAGATTCAGAGAATGAATAAAGAGGAAAAGGGACACAAAGATTTCTTTTCAGTGAAGCTGGTAACAACTTTATTGTTAGCAGATCAAGGTTAAAATCTTCCTTTATGTCTCTCCCAGTAGGTGGCTTTCCAATAAATGTCTAAGGATGTCCTAGGCCAGCAAAGGCTGGATTGAATATCTTGTGGTGAATAAGGGATGGGACTGTATATAGACAAGACATTTTTAAAGTTATTCTTGTGATTTAGGAAATAATTTTTCATCATTTCCTTAGCTGAGTTTGCAGAGAGAGCTTAAGAATAAAGAAAAGACCGTGAAGCATACAGTCTGAAAATGATAGAACCAAGTGATTTTGTCTTGGTACATTGATTCAGATGTTACAGCAGGCATTTTTTGAGTACTTGGTAGCACTTGGTATCAGCACGCATGCTGTGTTCATGCACAGACATGTTCCTTTTCGATAAGACTACCAAAAAACCCCTGAGATCTTAGGGTGTTTTTAAATGGGAAGCACGATTAAAGGTCATCCATATTAAGTATTATGTATGTGATTGCAGACATCCATACTTTGATTGGCACCCATGGTTGAATTCTGGATCTTTTAGAAATTCTGACATTATTGGAAAGGGTTTTCAAGCATCCATATTCATCCCCAGTCTGTCTTCCAAGATTCAATTTATGGACCATTAGGAAAAAAAAAAAATCCTGCTGGCTCCTTATATACTTTCGAGTGGTGCCTTCAAAATCCCCTCTAAGTGAACTTAAAAATAAAGTGTACTTGTTTTTATGCTAATGCCATTTGGGGTCTAAAAATGCCATTGACAACTGTTGTGTTGCTCTTTCTCCTCTGGCGCCGGGACTGGGATTGATGGATACGCTTTGCTCCTGGAAGGAGCTAAATCATACTCATCTCAATTGTACTCATCAGCACAGAGATGTGCATAGGTTCTGTTTCTTCTCTGTGTCTAACTATAGCTCCTTCCCTGCTCTTTTAGCCAAATGTTATCTGAAATATTGATAGCGTCAAAAAAAAAAATGTCTGTTGCTTAAAGGATGACCCCGCCATTGCCAGGTTGAGAGGACGTATTAAAGGCTTTGAGATGGAAAGGAAGTATAACTCGAAAGCACTAGCAAGCAGCATCAGAAAACACTGACCTGGAGACTGAAAGGTCTTTGGGAAGGTCCTTCAAATCAGGTATCTGGCTTTTGTTCTCTTTATGGCAGGCTCTGAAGCTACCATCTTCTCCAGAGGTACACTAAGTTCATGGACAAGTGCAGTGTGGGAACAATTACCTAGATGGGATACACAAAAGGCCACTCACCTTTGTTTGTGGCAAGATTTCTAAAAAAAGGCTCTGGGCATTCTTACTATACTTTGCAATTGCCCCCTCTTCCCTAACCAGGAGTGAGAAGACTGAAGGTTTTATATGGCCTATTTATTTTATGGGCAGTCCATAAGAGATATTTTATTTCTTTCTGATCTTCTACCCCTACCCCAGGTAAAATTGATGGCTTTCTTTGGATCATTTGGCACCTGTACTGATTCCTCTACCCTTTTACACACAATAATATTTTTTTGCACTTAATCATATATACAAATAAATTTAAAAGTGGGGAGCACCTGGGTGGCTCAGTCAGTTAAGTGTCTGCCTTTGGCTCAAATCATGATTTCAGGGTCTTGAGATGGAGCCCTGCATTGGGCTCCCTGCTCAGTGGGGAGTTTGCTTCTCCCTCTCCCTCTGACCACCACTCATGCTCACTCATTCTCTCTTTTAAATAAATAAATTTTAGAGAATCATATATACCATGTTGTCTGTTTCCCCCCACCAGTCTTCTTAAGAGAAGAGACTAAGGTTTGTTTGTATTTTTATTCCCAAAGCATAGTATAGTTGATGTTTTGGCGTCCCACCCAAATGGAAGGATCAGGAAAGATTCCAAACTGTATTAAACCCTGTTAAATTCTGCTCCCTCAGGGTCCAATAAAATAGGAATGCACAAAACAAAAGAGAGACAGTCAAAGACATCCATTCTTCACTGTTCCAGATCATCAAAAGGAGTGCGGAAGTTTTCATGGGACCACACACAACCGAAGACACTTTTATCCACCCCATGTTGTCCCAGCAGTGGACTAAATAGGAGAAATGTAGGGGTCCTGAGACTCCTATATGCATTTGGGACAGTCTGCTCCTGGCTGTTGAAATTCTGCAAGGTCACAACCATGGAAGTGACTGCTTGTTTCTTACTGTTGTGTTTTTCAGGTAACACCTGATCTTAGCATTCCTACCTCTGCAGCTACAGAGGAGCCTGGGACTTTCATGTAACTTACATGAACGTTCTCGAGTTCAAACAATACTGTTCATGAATTTTAAGTGGCAAACTCAGAAACTTAGAAGCAATGCCATCATGTCCAAAGAACAACCTTATCAACTAACATCATTACCTTTGAATGTCAAATTCCTGAAAATGCAGCATTTAAGCCTATACTTCAGAATAATTTATTGGATTACCAGAGCTACTAACATAACCTTTTAATTGAATCAGCATTACAAGTCTCTGGTCAGGAGAAAAGCAATCCTTTCAAACTGATTTTTCTGGAAAAATGCCAAGTAACCTTGGTGAATGAATGAATGAATGAATGAACTAATGACTGCCTTATAAACCAGCTCCATTTTCCCTCTTCCACTTAGTACTCTGAATAATCACTTCCTTTGATGTCACGTCGAACTACACAGCTAGCATCACAATCTGATTTTAGTTCTAGAAGACAACAAATGTAAGGAAGAAATTTGGCTGCTGTCACAAAAACGCATCAGGGAAGTTTTAGATGACTCCCCCAAAGATGTCTTTTTGAAGGTACTACTTTTCAATCAAGAGAAGAATTGAGGAAATTTTTCAACTTTTCAGAAAAGATGGGGTAGATAGGTTTATAGTGCCTGCCCTGGAAGAATATCAAAGTACATTGGAAGAAATTTTAACCGCAAATAACTTTTAAATATATCTTTCTCCATAATTTCAGAATCTAAATGATTCTCAAACACATCACTTCACTCATAATGCCATCTTCGTCTTTTGTCATCCATGTAGTTCATTTCCATGAGGTCTTTTCATTCCTTCTCCCCTCCTCCTTCTTTCTTGCTTTCTCTTTCTTTTCTTCCTTCCTTTTTTCTCTCCTTCCTTCCTTCCTTCCCTCCTCCCTCCTTCCCTCCCTCCCTTCCTTCCTTCCTTCCTTCCTTCCTTCCTTCCTTCTTTCCTTCCTTCCTTCCTTCTTTTTCTCTTTCTTTACTTTTTTCTCTTTCTCTCTTGTGTCCCTCCTTTCCTCCCTTTTTTATTTCCCTCCTTCCCTTCCTTCCTTATTAGTCACTAGACCTAGACATATATATATATAAATTCCAAAATAACTACATTAATAGTTATATTTCATTGTTGTGAGGACTTTATAAAACAGTTTTATATATATAAAATTGTTTTTTATATATATATAAAACAGGACTATATATTATATATAATATAAATATATATAAATATATAAAAATGTATGAAATATAAAAATATATAATATATTATATAT